>NC_086444.1:218921571-218926571 GCF_028390025.1 Pseudophryne corroboree | reverse complement strand
CAGAGAGAGTTAGATTTGGGTGGGTTATTTTTTTCTGTGCAGAGTAAATACTGCATGCTTTATTTTTTCACTGCAATTTAGATTTCAGATTTAACACACCCCACCCATATCTGACTCTCTCTGCACGTTATATCTCCCCCCCTCCAGTGCACATGGTTTTGCCCATCTGCTAACAAATTTTCTGCTACGATCAACTTTGAATTATCCCCACAGTGAGGATTGCAAATGTAAAATAAATTATAAGCTGGCAAATGTGTTCTAATGTAGGATAATTGCATATATGACTGTTTTCTCTCTTATGTTTTACAGGAAAATAAGACAGAGACTGTGACATAAGTAGAGATGAGCGGGTTCGGTTCTCAGAGAACCGAACCCTACCAAACTTCACGTCATGAGCCCGGATCCAAGTCAGGCTCGGGTTTTTCCGCCTGATTTGGAAACCAGAACAAGGCAAAACATCATCATCCTGCTCTCGGTTTCTCGCGTGGTTTGGATTCCATATAAGGACCCGCGCATCGCCGCCATTTTTACTCCAGCATTGGAGAGTGTAGAGAGAGGGCATGTCTCCGTTCTCTCAGTGTTCTCAGTGTCCATGTCTTGTGCTGCATCTGTCCAGTCACAGTGGTTGGGTCCTCTGCTGCCATATGTCCAGTGCTGCTGTATAATAATTCCCTCACAGTGTTGCTATGTTGTCCTGCATCAGACCAGTGGTAGTATCCTGTGCATCAGTCAGTCCAGTGACCAGTCACAGTGGTGTCCTCTGCTACCATATGTCCAGTGCTGCTGTATATGATGTTGTGTTGTGCTGCATCAGTTCAGTGGTGGTGTATTGTGCTGTATCAGTCCAGTCACAGTGGTGGTGTCCTCTGCCGTATAATAAGTACCTTACAGTGTTGCTGTGTTGTCCTACATCAGAACAGTGGTAGTGTCCTGTGCATCAGTCAGTCCAGTGACCAGTCACAGTGGTGTCCTCTGCTGCCATATGTCCAGTGCTGTTGTATAAATCCAGTCCATTGCAGTGGTGCTGTGTTGTCCTGCATCACTCCAGTGGTGGTGTGCTGCCGTATATGTCCAGTGGTACTGTCGTATATGTCCAGTGGTACTGCCATATATGTCCAGTGATTCCTGCCGTATATGTCCAGCGGTACTGCCGTATATATCCAGCGGTACTGCCATATAATTCCAGTGATCCTACCGTATAATTCCAGTAATCCTGCCGTATAATTCCAGTGATCCTGCCGTATAATTCCAGTAATCCTGCCATATAATTCCAGTGATCCTGCCATATAATTCCAGTAATCCTGCCATATAACTACAGTGATCCTTCCGTATAATTCCAGTATAGTGATCTGCCGTATAATTACAGTAATCATGCCGTATATTTTCAGTGATCCTGCCGTATAATTACAGTGATCCTGCCGTATAATTACAGTAATCCTGACGTATAATTCCAGTGATCCTGCCGTATAATTCCAGTAATCCTGCTGTATAATTCCTGTGATTCTGCCGTATAATTCCAGTGATCCTGCCGTATAATTCCAACAATCCTGCCATATAATTCCAGTGATCCTGCCGTATAATTCCAGTAATGCTGCCGTATAATTACAGTGGTACTGGCGTATAATTCCAGTGATCCTGCCATATAATTACAGTGATCCTGTCATATAATTCCAGTGATCCTGCCGTATAAATCCAGTAATCCTGCTGTATAATTCCACTAATCCTGTCGTATAATTACAGTGGTACTGGCGTATAATTACAGTGATCCTGCCGTATATTTTCAGTGATGCTGCCATATAATTCCAGTGATCCTGCCGTATAATTCCAGTAATCCTGCCATATAATTCCAGTAATCCTGCCATATAATTCCAATGATCCTACCGTATAATTCCAGTAATCCTGCTGTATAATTACAGTGGTAATGGCATATAATTACAGTGATCCTGCCATATAAATCCAGTGATCCTGCCGTATAAATCCAGTGATTCTGCCGTATAATTACAGTGGTACTGGCGTATAAATCCAGTCCAGTGATACTGCCATATATATATATATATATATATATATACACCATGTTGCAAAGCGGATTACTGAGGCCATAACAACTATGCTGGTGTTAGACGTGCATCCAGTATCTGCCATTAGTGCAGTGGGGCTGCAGTGCCAACCCTAGATGGGCCAGGTGTTTGTGCCGCAAACTTCTGTTGCTTAGTTTAGTCATACAGCTACCTCATTGCACCTCTTTTTCTTCTGTGCATGATGAGGTTAATAATACTGTAGTATCAAAATTACCCCCAAATTCTGTGATTTTAGCTGTTTTTTCAAAAATTATCCAGATCCAAAACCAAAACTAAAACACGAAAAGGGTGGTTTTTGGCAAACCAAGCCAAAACCAAACCATGAGCGGGGAATTAGAACCAAAACCAAAACACAAAATACGAAGAGTGTCTGTCTCATATCTCTAGACCTAAGTACTGTAACACACAGAGACAGCTGACCACTAACTAATGATGTCCTGCTATCAAAATATAGGTTGCCCTTGTGTCAGACCTCTCAGGAAAAAAATGGGAAATGTTTTAGAATGCATGATTAAATTAATAGGGATATAGGATAATTTAGATATTTATTGTTTTAATTGGTAAAGGAAAACAAAAAAAATAAAATGAAAAGAGTTTCAACACTTTTATCAGATTATTTGATCAAATGCTGTATTACAGTTTTCCCTATATATTTATACTCTCATCCCAAACAGTGTTATGTACCAGTGTTTTTGTTGGGTATTTATTTGTATATATCAGGCTGACCTCAGTTCTTTGTGTTATGTACTGTACAGTAGCTCAATCATTTCAGATTATTTGACAATACATGTTTTCTGTCAGATTAATACTTTGCACAACTTTCATTAAACTGTCATTTTAAAATCTGTTTCAATTTCACTTTCCTTTCTGCTTATTAGTTTCCCTGCCTTACTATATCTGATGACATGAAAGACTACTTTTCTTCTAGATGCACCTGTCTTCTCACAGCTTATCTTCTCCAACAGATAAAGATGCATGAATTCACATATTAGCAAGGAACCATGACAGGGGAGTTAACAGTCACTTACTAGGAAACGCAGACACACTCTAAGTGCCTTTGGCCGAGGTTTCTGAAGTCTAGTAATTGTTTGACCAACAGAAACATTTTCTGAAACTCATGGAAATCAATATTTTTGACTACTAGAGAATGTCATTATTAAAAAGGATTATTAAATTCCAAATAAAATTCAATGCGAGCTAACCTTTGTATTTCCCATTTTTTGTGAACTACATAAATATTAGAAACATAGATTTATGAACGCAACAATTTTGTGTGAAGGCTAATTGGGCTGATGTCCAAGGGATTCATAGCACACCAGTTACTTTTAAAGTCTTGCAAAGAAAATAAAGGCAGTTCACGCCCTGAAATTCCATGAAAACACATTTTAAAGCAAGGATACACTCAGCAGGAGAACAGTGTTACCCAGTCGCTCTTATCATGGTATGTTCATTGCAAAGTTTGCATATACTGTACCATAATATGAATTCATTACTGCTTCAATTTTTTCTCGAGGACATAATATAGAAAGCAGCTAATATAAACATATGGTTGCAGATCAGTTGTATGATATTCTGGCAAAAAAAGAAAATGTTGATGAATTATACATTTACAGTTTGTTAGAGACCAGTGACAAACCATATTGTTACAGCATTGTGCTAGTTTCACCCATTACTATGTAGTGTATGAGTGGAACTCAACCCTACTCTTATTAGGGGTCTATTTACTAAGCCTTGAATGGAGAAAAATCTGACGGAAATAAAGTCTCAGCCAATCGTCTCCTAACTGCCATTTTTCTAACCCAGCCTGTGACATGGCAGTTAGGAGCCGATTGGCTGGGACTTTATCTCCATTGGATTTATCTCCATGTAAGGCTTAGTAAATAGACCCCTTAGTTTGCCAGTCAAATCATTTTTAATTTACATAGTTATTGACAATATGTGCAAACTATTTTTTTATTCTTTACTTCACTCTTTCTTCACTTGCATCTGTCACAAGTATTATGAGATCATCATGTGACTTGGTAACAATGAATAAGGGTATTTGTTATGATAACAATCCCTCAGATGACTAGTAGCGGCATGTGATATCTAATAAATGAATGTGGGATGTAGTTTTTACCAATGATTAAACCCCACAGCAGCTACCCGAACACGTGATTGGGAATATTATTAACAAACAATGAATAAAATGACTATTTCCAACCAAATTTTTCAATCGTTTTTATTATATTCACTATATGTTCTAACTCTACTTTGTTCCTAATTATATTACATGAGACTTATCATAATTTGTGAGTTTATTATATGTTAATGAAGTAACCAATGGTACACAACCAGCATTATTGCACACCATTTATAAAGAGGATCTGGACTACTATAATACACCTTTGATAAAGCTGCCCTGAGCAGCAAAACACATCAGAAGTCTGTGCCATATCTGTGGGTGACTTTGGAAGGAGCTTCTCCAATTTAACTGGACAGCGTTGTACCTAGCAACTCCAGGATACTGATTGTGGACTAATGATACGATCTATCGTGTGCTGGACCTTGCTGCTATTTGGAACCACCGCCAACTGAATCCTAAAAATCTTTACCACAGAGCCTGTAATATACATGCAAAATGGATGAATGCACTAGAATAACAAAAGTCTGCTTTTCAACTGTCCTCTTAACCCTACATGGGACTATTTTATGTGTCGCCACTCTGGTACCTTACCGATTATTGAGTTTACTTCACCATTCCCTATATGTGTTTTTTAATAATTATACAGTTTGAGTATCCCATATCCAAATATTCCGAAATATGGAATATTCCGAATTACGGACTTTTTTGAGTGAGAGTGAGAAAGGGAAACCTTTGTTTTTTGATGGCTCAATGTACACAAACTTTGTTTAATACACAAAGTTATTAAAAATATTGTA